>NC_047143.1:237500-246929 GCF_009829125.3 Periophthalmus magnuspinnatus | reverse complement strand
ATCACACACACACACACACACACCTACATACGCGCACACACATGCACATATATATATATATATACACATATATATGCACACACATATAGACACACACACAGTTTTTGTTGATGTGTTTAGAGCTGTAGAGACTGAGAGACGACACATCTGGTGTCATAGATGAACAGTCCAGTACAGTCCAGTCCAGTAAAGTCCAGTACAGTCCATCTGAGTCCAGTACAGTCCAGTATTGACAAACGTCTTGGAAAATAAAATAAAACCAACCATAAAATACAATTAAACATAGATCAAAAAACTCAAAACAATAGTGTAATTTTAGCTGTAAATTTAAATGAATATTTTATAAATTCTGTCTGACACAGTTGTTTCCAACACCCTGAGTTCCCCATAACTTACTCTGTGATGAATCAGGCTTTAGTTTAACATCTGCTAATGATGCAAAAGTGGAAAATATTTTGGGAAAATTAAATAACAGCAAAGTAAAAGATCCCCGAACCGCCACCTTAACGTGGTGGAGGGGTTTGAGCCTGAATGATCCTGGGAGCTCTGTCATCAGGTGCTTCATGCCCCTGGTACCTTCACTCATGGCAAACAGGTCCAGGGGGACGGGTCTGACTAAGAGCGGTTCATGAAGAGGAAAAGAATAAGGCCAGTTATGTCGCCTGGACTGGTGTTACCGGGGCCTCAACCTGGAGCCAGGCTTGGGTTGGGTGCTCAGCAGCGAGCGCCTGGTGGCCGGGCATTTCCCCACTGGGTCTGGCTGGGCCCGAAGGAATGACACGGGGCCATCCTCCTGTGGACTCACCACCCATGGGAGGAGCCATGAGGGGCGGGTGTAGAGAGATCTGGGCGGCAGTCGAAGGCGGGAGCCTCGATGACTGGATCTCTGGACATGGAGACTAGCTCTGGGGACGTGGAATGTCACCTCGCTGGGGGGAAGGAGCCTGAGCTTGTGCGGGAGGTTGAGCGTTACCGGCTAGATATAGTCGGCCTCACCTCCACACACAGCCTGGGCTCTGGAACCCAACTTCTTGAGAGGGGTTGGACTCTCCATTTCTCTGGCTCAGCCGCTGCGTGTTGGGGTTCACTCCGGTGAACGAGAGTGTCGCGTCCCTGCGCCTTCGGGTCGGGGACAGGTCTCTCACTGTTGTGTCGGCCTACGGGCCTAACAGCAGTGCAGAGTACCCGGCCTTCTTGGAGTCCCTGGGAGGGGTACTAGACAGTGCACCAACCGGGGACTCCGTTGTTCTCCTGGGGGACTTCAACGCCCATGTGGGTAACGACAGTGACACTTGGAGGGGCGTGATTGGGAAGAACGGCCTCCCCGATCTGAACCCGAGCGGTGTTTTGTTATTGGACTTCTGTGCTAGTCACAGTTTGTCCATAACAAACACCATGTTCGAGCACAAGGGTGTCCATCGGTGCACATGGCACCTACGGAGCCTCAGCTGGCTCCTCTCAACGTGTAGGAGCAGCGGCTCTACTCCGAGCTCCTCGACTTTCTCTTTCTCTAAATCTTCTGTCTCTGTTGTTGCTGTGAGTCAGTGGAAAAATTAAAGCCAAATGAGATTAAAACACACACAAGTTTAATAAAGTTTGCACAAGTGACAAAGAAATGACAAATATAAAGCAAATTTGCACCATCAGTGAAAGTGTGTGTGTGTATGTGTGTGAAGGGGTGTGTGTGTGTAGGGGTATGTGGGGGTGCGTGTGTGTGTGGGGGTGGGGGTGTGTCTGTGTGTGTATGTGTGTGTGTTTAGGTGTGTATGTCTGCGTGTCTGTGTGTTCGTTGTATTCGATGTGTGTACCACATATTTACAGGTTTTTCATCTACACCAAACTTATTTTCACTAAACATCATCCAGGGACGACAGGTGGAGAATAGGACTGTCCAGTCTGTCCAGCAAACCAGTCCAGTCAAGTCCAGTCCAGTCCAGTACAGTCCAGTCCAGCACAGTCCAGTACAGTACAGTCCAGTACAGTACAGTCCAGTCCAGTCCAGCACAGTCCAGTACAGTCCAGTACAGTACAGTCCAGCACAGTACAGTCCAGCACAGTCCAGTACAGTCCAGTCCGAGTCCAGTCCAGTACAGTACAGTCCAGTACAGTACAGTCCAGCACAGTACAGTACAGTCCCAGTCCAGTCCAGTACAGTACAGTCCAGTACAGTCCAGTACAGTACAGTCCAGTAGAGTCCAGTACAGTCCAGTAGAGTCCAGTACAGTACAGTCCAGTCCAGTACAGTACAGTACAGTCCAGTCCAGTACAGTACAGTCCAGTACAGTACAGTCCAGCACAGCACAGTCCAGTCCAGTACAGTACAGTCCAGTCCAGTACAGTACAGTCCAGCACAGTCCAGCACAGTACAGTCCAGAACAGTCCAGTACAGTCCAGTCCAGTAGAGTCCAGTCCAGTCCAGTACAGTACAGTCCAGTACAGTCCAGTACAGTCCAGTCCAGTCCAGTACAGTACAGTACAGTACAGTCCAGTACAGTCCAGTACAGTCCAGTCCAGTCCAGTACAGTACAGTACAGTCCAGTACAGTACAGTCCAGTACAGTACAGTCCAGTCCAGTACAGTACAGTACAGTCCAGTCCAGTACAGTACAGTCCAGTAGAGTCCAGTACAGTCCAGTCCAGCACAGTCCAGTCCAGTACAGTACAGTCCAGTACAGTACAATTCAGCACAGTCCAGTACAGTCCAGTACAGTACAGTCCAGTCCAGTAGAGTCCAGTCCAGTCCAGTACAGTCCAGTCCAGTCCAGTCCAGTAGAGTCCAGTAGAGTCCAGTCCAGTACAGTCCAGTCCAGTAGAGTCCAGTACAGTCCAGTCCAGTACAGTACAGTACAGTCCATTTGAGTCCAGTACAGTCCAGTCCAGTAGAGTCCAGTACAGTCCAGTAGAGTCCAGTACAGTACAGTCCAGTACAGTACAGTACAGTCCAGTAGAGTCCAGTCCAGTCCAGTCCAGTCCAGTACAGTCCAGTACAGTACAGTCCAGTAGAGTCTAGTACAGTACAGTACAGTCCAGTTCAGTACAGTCCAGTACAGTCACTTACAGTCCATTACAGTCCAGTAGAGTCCAGTACAGTCCAGTCCAGTCCAGTCCAGTAGAGTCCAGTCCAGTACAGTCTAGTACAGTCCAGTACAGTCCATTTGAGTCCAGTACAGTCCAGTCCAGTCCAGTCCAGTACAGTCCAGTCCAGTCCAGTCCAGTACAGTCCAGTCCAGTCCAGTCCAGTCCAGTCCAGTTCCTTCAGTTTACTGTTGTCCATAAACCTGAATCAGGTTCTTGTTTGTGAAATAAAAGTGTTTTTTCCTCAGATTTAGACTTAAATGTTTTAAATGTCTTTCTTGTGATGTGGCAGAATAAAGATTATTTTTGATAAATATGAGTCTTATAAATCTGTGTTGTTGTTTAAATACTTTCTGTGCAGATTATCTGTGTGTTTCTGTCTGCAGTCTGCCCGGCAACAGATGACACTCAGTCACATGAGTTTAATACAGAGTCACGTGACCTGTGTGTTTAATACAGCTGCAGAGACAGAAGAAGTCAGTGTGAGACTCAGTTTGGGTCAGACACTGTGTTTGAGTGAGATCAGAGGTCAGAGGTCAGAGGTCAGGGTCAGAGGTCAGACATGAGAAGGACCTGTGTGTGTGTGTGTGCTCTGCTGCTGCTGGGGCTTCAAACTGCAGGTGAGGAACAATTTTATTAAATTAACAACAAACACATGAAAGAATCATATTAATGTGAAAGATTTAAAATGAAACTAAATAAACTAATGACACTAAAGTGTCCGGTGTGAGTTTGGTGTGACACAAACTACAGTCGGTCAGAGAGAAAACTGACCATCAAACATAAAGAACTTTAATGGATTTTATTCTTTTATTTAATAAAGTTGAAACAAACTGAAGGATTTGACTCAGGACGTCAGGAACTTTATCACTTTTATTATTTTAACCTGAATCTTTTGAGACTGAGTCCAGATCAGATTTAAGTTTGTGTTTGTGTCACATCTGTGTGTCAGTTTATTTAGAGTGGTCAGTTTATTTAATGTTGGTCAGTTTATTTAATGTGGTCAGTTTATTTATGTGGTCAGTTTGACCTCAGACACTGTTCTGTTACTATTATTTTATTTCAGGTGTGTCTCTGTTTCAGATGGATATTTACAGATTATGACAGGAAGCTGTAAGTTCAACTCCACTGACCCTAAGGACATACAGTACATTAGTCTCTTATGTTTACAACAAACTGGAGTTCATCAGGTTTGACAGTCGAGTCGGGAAGTTTGTGGGATACACAGAGATTGGAGTGAAAAACGCAGCGGCGTGGAACAACGATCCTGCAAAGCTCGAGACGTGGAGACAAGAGAAGGACAGATACTGTGTTTACAACATCAACAACTGGAACGATGCCATCCTCTCCAAATCAGGTGAGCCCAGGTCACATGACCCTCTGTCCCCTGAGGTCACATGACTGTCCCCTGAGGTCACATGACTGTCCCCTGAGGTCACATGACCCTCTGTCCCCTGAGGTCACATGACTGTCCCCTGAGGTCACATGACTGGTCCCTGAGGTCACATGACTGTCCCCTGAGGTCACACCTGTAAACACAGTTGACATCCGTCTGTGGATGATCGGAGCATAACTCTGTGATTTCTGTTCCAGTGGAGCCGTACGCGGTGCTGAACTCGGCGCCCTCTGCTGGCAGTGACAGGGGTTCTGGTCTGCAGCGTCTACGGCTTTTTACCCCAAAGACGTCACCGTGTCCTGGACCAACCACCACCAACCCCTGACCATCGGAGTGACCAGTACTGACCCTAATGCCCGACGCAGACTGGTACTACCAACTACACTCACAGCTGGAGTACTCCCCCAGGTACTGACCAAGACAGGACCGGACCAGGACCGGGACTGGACCAGGACTGGACCAGGACTGGGACCAGGACCAGGACTGGATTCAGGACTGGACCAGGACTGGACAGGACTGGACCAGGACCAGGACCGGACCAGGACCGGGACTGGACCAGGACCAGGACCAGGACCAGGACCGGACCCAGGACCAGGACTGGACCAGGGACTGGACCAGGACCAGGACCGGACCAGGACCAGGACCGGACCAGGACCAGGACCAGGACCAGGACCGGACCTGGACCAGGACTGGACCAGGACTGGACCAGGACTGGGACCAGGACCAGGACTGGATCAGGACTGGACCAGGACTGGACCAGGACTGGACCAGGACCAGGACCGGACCAGGACCGGGACTGGACCAGGACCAGGACCAGGACCAGGACCGGACCAGGACCAGGACTGGACCAGGACTGGACCAGGACCAGGACCGGACCAGGACCAGGACCGGACCAGGACCAGGACCAGGACCAGGACCGGACCTGGACCAGGACTGGACCAGGACCGGACCAGGACCAGGACTGGACCAGGACCAGGACCAGGACAGAGACCAGGACTGGACCAGGACTGGACCAGGACTGGACCAAGACCAGGACTGGACCAGGACTGGAACAGGACTGGACCAGGACCAGGACCGGACCAGGACCAGGACTGGACCAGGACTGGACCAGACCAGTACTAATCCAGGTCTAACCGAGGACTAAACCAGGTCTAAACCAGGACTAAACCAGGACTAAACCAGGTCTAAACCAGGTCTAAACCAGGACTAAACCAGGACTAAACCAGGTCTAAACCAGGACTAAACCAGGTCTATGCCAGGACTAAACCAGGTCTAAACCAGATCTAAACCAAGACTAAACCAGGTCTAAACCAGGTCTAAACAAGGACTAAACCAGGTCTAAACCAAGACTAAACCAGGTCTAAACCAGGTCTAAACAAGGACTAAACCAGGTCTAAACCAGGACTAAACCAGGACTAAACCTGGTCTAAACCAGGTCTAAACCAGGTCTAAACCAGGACTAAACCAGGACTATACCAGGACTAAACCAGGACTAAACCTGGTCTAAACCAGGTCTAAACCAGGACTAAACCAGGTCTAAACCAGGACTAAACCAGGACTAAACCAGGACTAAACCAGGACTAAACCAGGACTGAACCAGGACTAAACCTGGTCTAAACCAGGTCTAAACCAGGACTGAACCAGGTCTAAACCAGGACTATACCAGGACTATACCAGGACTAAACCTGGTCTAAACCAGGTCTAAACCAGGACTAAACCAGGACTAAACCAGGACTAAACCAGGACTAAACCTGGTCTAAACCTGGTCTAAACCAGGACTAAACCAGGACTAAACCAGGACTAAACCAGGTTCTAAACCAGGAATAAACCAGGACTAAACCAGGTCTAAACCAGGACTAAACCAGGACTAAACCAGGTCTAAACCAGGTCTAAACCAGGTCTAAACCAGGACTAAACCAGGTCCAAACCAGGTCTAAACCAGGACTAAACCAGGACTAAACCAGGTCTAAACCAGGACTAATACCAGGACTAAGCCAGGACTAAACCAGGACTAAACCAGGACTAAACCAGGTCTAAACCAGGACTAAACCAGGTCTAAACCAGGTCTAAACCAGGACTAAACCAGGACTAAACCAGGACTAAACCAGGTCTAAACCAGGACTAAACCAGGACTAAACCAGGGACTAAACCAGGACTAAACCAGGACTAAACCAGGTCTAAACCAGGACTAAACCAGGACTAAACCAGGTCTAAACCAGGACTAAACCAGGACTAAACCAGGACTAGACCTGGTCTTTCTAAAGCTCTTTCTGTGGCAGGTCTGGAGACCAGATTTCCTGTGTGGTTGAACACATCAGTCTCAAAGAGCCCCTGGTCCTGGACTGGGGTAAGTCCTGTGTGTCAGATGCCCTCCCGTCTCTCTATATTTAGTATATAGTACACTGTGTATAGTTGTAGTAAGCCGTACTGTCCCACAGAGGACGCTCTCTCGGACGGGGACAGGAATAAGTTTGCCATTGGAGCGTCTGGTCTGGTCCTGGGTCTGGTTCTGTCTTTGGCCGGGTTCATCTTCTACAAACACAAGTCCAGAGGTGAGTGAACATAAAACACTGAGCACCTTCTCTTTAAAAACATCAGCTCAAACTCAAACTCCACTCATCCTTTTGTTACGCCGCAAACCAGGACTAAACCTGGACTAAACCAGGTCTAAACTTGGACTAAACCAGGTCTAAACCAGGACTAAACCAGGTCTAAACCAGGTCTAAACCAGGACTAAACCAGGTCTAAACCAGGACTAAACCAGGACTAAACCAGGACTAAACCTGGACTAAACCAGGTCTAAACCAGGTCTAAACCAGGTCTAAACCAGGTCTAAACCAGGTCTAAACTTGGACTAAACCAGGACTAAACCAGGTCTAAACCAGGTCTAAACCAGGTCTAAACTTGGACTAAACCAGGACTAAACCAGGTCTAAACCAGGTCTAAACCAGGTCTAAACCAGGTCTAAACTTGGACTAAACCAGGACTAAACCAGGTCTAAACCGGGACTAAACCAGGGTCTAAACCAGGTCTAAACTTGGACTAAACCAGGACTAAACCAGGTCTAAACCAGGTCTAAACCAGGTCTAAACCAGGACTAAACCAGGTCCTAAACTAGGTCTAAACCAGGACTAAACCAGGACTAAACCAGGTCTAAACCAGGTCTAAACCAGGTCTAAACCAGGTCTAAACCAGGTCTAAACCAGGTCTAAACTTGGACTAAACCAGGACTAAACCAGGTCTAAACCAGGTCTAAACCAGGTCTAAACTTGGACTAAACCAGGACTAAACCAGGTCTAAACCAGGTCTAAACCAGGTCTAAACCAGGACTAAACCAGGTCTAAACCGGGACTAAACCAGGTCTAAACCAGGTCTAAACTTGGACTAAACCAGGACTAAACCAGGTCTAAACTTGGACTAAACTTGGACTAAACCAGGTCTAAACCAGGACTAAACCAGGACTAAACCAGGACTAAACCTGGACTAAACCAGGTCTAAACCAGGACTAAACCAGGACTAAACCAGGACTAAACCAAACTCAAACTCCACTCATCCTTTTGTTACGTCGCATTTATGGATCCACTCCAGACAAAACTCTTTTAATCAACAACATGTTTGTTTATTCACAAATGAAATGGTCCAAACTCCAGATCTGCTGTTCCCTCTGAACTCGTCTCACTCCTCCACAAAACACAGACATCATTTTGTTTGGTCCTTAAAGTTTATTCTCCACCTGCAGCAGCTTCTGAAGACTCCTCTGTGTCTCTGTGTGTCCCTTTTGTCTCTGTGTACCTCTTGTCTCTGTGTCTCTTGTCTCTGTGTCTCTTGTCTCTGTCTCATGTCTGTTCTTCTGTTTCAGGCTGGGTCATGGTCTCTCGTGGTTCCTGAAGTCTCCTCTTGTCTCTGTGTCTCTTGTCTCTGTGTCTCTTGTCTCTGTGTGTCCCTCTTGTCTCTGTGTCTCTTGTCTCTGTCCCTCTTGTCTCTGTCTCATGTCTGTTCTTCTGTTTCAGGCTGGGTCATGGTCTTTCGTGGTTCCTGAAGTCTCCTCTTGTGTCTCTGTGTGTCCCTCTTGTCTCTGTGTGTCCCTCTTGTCTCTGTGTGTCCCTCTTGTCTCTGTGTGTCCCTCTTGTCTCTGTGCGTCCCTCTTGTCTCTGTGTCTCTTGTCTCTGTCCCTCTTGTCTCTGTCTCATGTCTGTTCTTCTGTTTCAGGCTGGGTCATGGTCTCTCGTGGTTCCTGAAGTCTCCTCTTGTGTCTCTGTGTGTCTCTTGTCTCTGTGTCCCTCTTGTCTCTGTGTCTCTTGTCTCTTTGTCCCTCTTGTCTCTCTGTGTCTCTTGTCTCTGTGTGTCCCTCTTGTGTCTCTGTGTGTCTCTTGTCTCTGTGTCTCTTGTCTCTGTCCCTCTTGTCTCTGTCTCATGTCTGTTCTTCTGTTTCAGGCTGGGTCATGGTCTCTCGTGGTTCCTGAAGTCTCGTCTTGTGACGTTTGGACTAAATCTTCTTCTTTTGCTGAAATCAGAATGAAACATATTTAATAAAAGTGATTTTAAACAGATGAAGATGAAACTTTATGGTTCATCTGGTGTTTTTTATGATCTTAATGTCTCTGTGTCCCTCGTCCTCCAGTTCAGACTAAACCTGGAGGACGAGGTGCAGGACTAAAGTCCTGTCTCCTTTAATGAGTTAAACAGATTATTCACACAAATCAAATGTAAACATGATGATTATTGATCTGTGAAACTCTCCGTTTGAGGGCGTTTTTCTGGTGTGGCTTTAATAAAATATAAATGTGATTATAGTTTGTCCTGTGGTGATTTCACAGAAACAGACACAGGTGAGAGTGAGAGAGGGAAAGAGTGAGAGGGTGAGGAAAAGGGAAAATGTGAAAGAGAGAGAGAACCACAGAGAACCACACAGAGAGAACCACACAGAGAGAACTACACAGAGAGAACCACACAGAGAGA